>NW_027646036.1:0-15983 GCF_951394435.1 Stenella coeruleoalba | reverse complement strand
GGTATTCTTCCTTCAGCTAAAACATGCATGTGGAACCCAAGTATGATCAACCATGTGAACGGGAGACGTGTTCAAATATGTCTCAGTTTTCCTCCCCTGGTACTCGGGTGCAACATTCCAGACGCTTTACTAACACTCTCCCCACTTGGAGAGTCAGCGCCTTTAACCTCCTGTTTGGCCCAGTATGCAATTTCTGCGGAAGATGAACAGGAATAGCGAGAACCAATGAGAGACTAGCTGCAGGTGTCTGGACGGGCAAATTTAACTCTCATTTCCCACCAGGAAGAGGAAATAACCAAAGGCTCAGCGTGCCGTGCCGGAACCAGATTAGGGCCTGAAGCCATCCTGCGGTGTTGCGGCCAGGTCACAAGAAAGCAAGTTGAAGAAAGGAGCTCAGGGGCACTGTAATTCTCAAACCTGCAGAGTTATAAATGACAGCTATCGTCCAAAAATAGACTGAAGTAAGGCTGCCAAGAGGACTTGAAAGCGGGGCAGAATTGCAGGAAACCGATTTCAGGAGGTAGACTGGAATTGCATTGAAAGCATAGGAAAAGAGGCAGAACGTCCACAATGATGCACATGGCCAAAAAGGGTGTATGCGTTTTTTCCTGAATATATTCAGGAAAAAACGCATACGCCCTTTTTGGCCAACCAAGCAAGCTTGCAAAGGAAATCTGCACTACACTGAAGTCTCACTTCCCCCCGGTCAAAAGGGCCATCTGAAAAAAGTGTAAAATCCAGAAAGGCAGGACAGGCCATGGAGAACTGGGAGCCCTGTTATGCTGATGGGCGGGATGTAAATTGCCAACAACCACTCAGGAGAAGTGTATGGTGTTTCCTGAAACATCTAAAAAACAAAGCAACAGAACCTAGGGCACTTCCACTTATGGTCCTATAGCTTAGGGAAATTAAAATCAAAAAGACACAGCCACCCCAAAGTTTGGAACGGCTCTGTTTACAAGAACCTCGTTTACAGTACAAGTTCAACATCGCAGAAAGTGAAAAATGGATAAAGAAGTTGTGGTATTCACTTACAAAGCAATATCACTCAGCAATGAAATCTATGTCATCAGGCCCTTAGCAGCACAATGAGTGGATTCAGGTATGATGATTCTAACTGAAATAAGTCACACAGAAAAAGAAACATCATAAGATATCAGTAACACACGGAATGTAAACTTGGCTACACAGGAACTGAATTACAGAACAGAACAGGGTCTCAAATTTAGAAAACCAACTTATGCTTGCTTAAGGGTAAAGGTGAGTTGGGGTGCTGCATAAACCAGAGATTGAAATGAGCACAGATAAAGTTCCTTAAGTCAAATATGGAATAGACAAGAGCTACTCCTTGCTCAACGAAATGGACTCAACACCGCATATTAAACGCCTAAGAATGTACCTGACTAGTAAGTATCTTAAAACCTATGGATTGCTATGTCTCCGAAAGAGAATCAAGCATGTATACAGGGGCATAAACGCAGCAGTGATAGGATTGGAGAGGTTCGGTGAGCAAATGAAGACCCTTTGAAGTCATATTGCATGGTACCCATTCCACGGGTCTCAACTCTCCAGGTTTAAGGTATTCTTCCTTCAGCTAAAACATGCATGTGGAACCTAGAGTATGATCAACCATGTGATCGGGAGACGTGTTCAAATATGTCTCAGTTTTCCTCCCCTGGTACTCGGGTGCAACATTCCAGACGCTTTACTAACACTCTCCCCACTTGGAGAGTCAGTCCCTTTAACCTCCTGTTTGGCCCAGTTTGCAATTTCTGCGGAAGATGAACAGGAATAGTGAGAACCAATGAGAGGCTAGCTGGAGGTGTCTGGACGGGCAAATTTAACTCTCATTTCCCACCAGGAAGAGGAATTAACCAAAGGCTCAGCATGCCGGGCCGGAACCAGATTAGGGCCTGAAGCCATCCTGCGGTGTTGCGGCCAGGTCACAAGAAAGCGAGTTGAAGAAAGGAGCTCAGGGGCACTGTAATTCACAAACCTGCAGAGTTATAAATGACAGCTATCGTCCAAAAATAGACTGAAGTAAGGCTGCCAAGAGGACTTGAAAGCGGGGCAGAATTGCAGGAAACCGATTTCAGGAGGTAGACTGGAATTGCATTGAAAGCATAGGAAAAGAGGCAGAACGTCCACAATGATGCACTTGGCCAAAAAGGGCGTATGCGTTTTTTCCTGAATATATTCAGGAAAAAAGGCATACGCCCTTTTTGGCCAACCAAGCAAGCTTGCAAAGGAAATCTGCACTACAATGAAGTCTCACTTCCCCCCGGTCAAAAGGGCCATCTGAAAAAAGTGTAAAATCCAGAAAGGCAGGACAGGCCATGGAGAACTGGGAGCCTTGTTATGCTGATGGGCGGGATGTAAATTGCCAACAACCACTCGGGAGAAGTGTATGGTGTTTCCTGAAACATCTAAAAAACAAAGCAACAGAGCCTAGGGCACTGCCACTTACGGTCTTATAGCTTAGAGAAATTAAAATCAAAAAGACACAGCCACCCCAAAGTTTGGGACGCCTCTGTTTACAAGAACCTCGTTTACAGTACAAGTTCAACATCGCAGAAAGTGAAAAATGGATAAAGAAGTTGTGGTATTTACTTACAAAGCAATATCACTCAGCAATGAAATCTATGTCATCAGGCCCTTAGCATCACAATGAGTGGATTCAGGTATGATGATTCTAACTGAAATAAGTCACACAGAAAAAGAAACATCATAAGATATCAGTAATACACGGAATGTAAACTTGGCTACACAGGAACTGAATTACAGAACAGAACAGGGTCTCAAATTTAGAAAACCAACTTATGCTTGCTTAAGGGTAAAGGTGAGTTGGGGTGCTGCATAAAACCAGAGATTGCAATGAGCACAGATAAAGTTCCTTAAGTCAAATATGGAATAGACAAGAGCTACTCCTTGCTCAACGAAATGGACTCAACATCGCATATTAAACGCCTAAGAATGTACCTGACTAGTAAGTATCGTAAAACCGATGGATTGCTATGTCTCCAAAAGAGAATCAAGCATGTGTACAGGGGCATAAACGCAGCAGTGATAGGATTGGAGAGGTTCGGTGAGCAAATGAAGACCCTTTGAAGTCATATTGCATGGTACCCATTCCACGGGTCTCAACTCTCCAGGTTTAAGGTATTCTTCCTTCAGCTAAAACATGCATGTGGAACCCAAGTATGATCAACCATGTGAACGGGAGACGTGTTCAAATATGTCTCAGTTTTCCTCCCCTGGTACTCGGGTGCAACATTCCAGACGCTTTACTAACACTCTCCCCACTTGGAGAGTCAGCGCCTTTAACCTCCTGTTTGGCCCAGTTTGCAATTTCTGCGGAAGATGAACAGGAATAGCGAGAACCAATGAGAGACTAGCTGGAGGTGTCTGGACGGGCAAATTTAACTCTCATTTCCCACCAGGAAGAGGAAATAACCGAAGGCTCAGCGTGCCGTGCCGGAACCAGATTAGGGCCTGAAGCCATCCTGCGGTGTTGCGGCCAGGTCACAAGAAAGCGAGTTGAAGAAAGGAGCTCAGGAGCAGTGTAATTCTCAAACCTGCAGAGTTATAAATGACAGCTATCGTCCAAAAATAGACTGAAGTAAGGCTGCCAAGAGGACTTGAAAGCGGGGCAGAATTGCAGGAAACCGATTTCAGGAGGTAGACTGGAATTGCATTGAAAGCATAGGAAAAGAGGCAGAACGTCCACAATGATGCACTTGGCCAAAAAGGGCGTATGCGTTTTTTCCTGAATATATTCAGGAAAAAACGCATACGCCCTTTTTGGCCAACCAAGCAAGCTTGCAAAGGAAATCTGCACTACAATGAAGTCTCACTTCCCCCCGGTCAAAAGGGCCATCTGAGAAAAGTGTAAAATCCAGAAAGGCAGGACAGGCCATGGAGAACTGGGAGCCTTGTTATGCTGATGGGCGGGATGTAAATTGCCAACAGACACTCGGGAGAAGTGTATGGTGTTTCCTGAAACATCTAAAAAACAAAGCAACAGAGCCTAGGGCACTGCCACTTATGGTCTTATAGCTTAGGGAAATTAAAATCAAAAAGACACAGCCACCCCAAAGTTTGGGACGCCTCTGTTTACAAGAACCTCGTTTACAGTACAAGTTCAACATTGCAGAAAGTGAAAAATGGATAAAGAAGTTGTGGTATTTACTTACAAAGCAATATCACTCAGCAATGAAATCTATGTCATCAGGCCCTTAGCATCACAATGAGTGGATTCAGGTATGATGATTCTAACTGAAATAAGTCACACAGAAAAAGAAACATCATAAGATATCAGTAATACACGGAATGTAAACTTGGCTACACAGGAACTGAATTACAGAACAGAACAGGGTCTCATATTTAGAAAACCAACTTATGCTTGCTTAAGGGGAAAGGTGAGTTGGGGTGCTGCATAAAACCAGAGATTGAAATGAGCACAGATAAAGTTCCTTAAGTAAAATATGGAATAGACAAGAGCCACTCCTTGCTCAATGAAATGGACTCAACACCGCATATTAAACGCCTAAGAATGTACCTGACTAGTAAGTATCGTAAAACCTATGGATTGCTATGTCTCCGAAAGAGAATCAAGCATGTGTACAGGGGCATAAACGCAGCAGTGATAGGATTGGAGAGGTTCGGTGAGCAAATGAAGACCCTTTGAAGTCATATTGCATGGTACCCATTCCACGGGTCTCAACTCTCCAGGTTTAAGGTATTCTTCCTTCAGCTAAAACATGCATGTGGAACCCAAGTATGATCAACCATGTGAACGGGAGACGTGTTCAAATATGTTTCAGTTTTCCTCCCCTGGTACTCGGGTGCAACATTCCAGACGCTTTACTAACACTCTCCCGACTTGGAGAGTCAGTCCCTTTAACCTCCTGTTTGGCCCAGTTTGCAATTTCTGCGGAAGATGAAGAGGAATAAAAATCGCATACGCCTTTTTTGGCCAACCAAGCAAGCTTGCAAAGGAAATCTGCACTACAATGAAGTCTCACTTCCCCCCGGTCAAAAGGGCCATCTGAAAAAAGTGTAAAATCCAGAAAGGCAGGACAGGCCATGGAGAACTGGGAGCCTTGTTATGCTGATGGGTGGGATGTAAATTGCCAATAGACACTCGGGAGAAGTGTATGGTGTTTCCTGAAACATCTAGAAAACAAAGCAACAGAACCTAGTGCACTTCCACTTATGGTCCTATAGCTTAGGGAAATTAAAATCAAAAAGACACAGCCACCCCAAAGTTTGGAACGGCTCTGTTTACAAGAACCTCGTTTACAGTACAAGTTCAACATCGCAGAAAGTGAAAAATGGATAAAGAAGTTGTGGTATTTACTTACAAAGCAATATCACTCAGCAATGAAATCTGTGTCATCAGGCCCTTAGCAGCACAATGAGTGGATTAAGGTATGATGATTCTAACTGAAGTAAGTCACACAGAAAAAGAAACATCATAAGATATCAGTAATACACGGAATGTAAACTTGGCTACACAGGAACTGAATTACAGAACAGAACAGGGTCTCAAATTTAGAAAACCAACTATGCTTGCTTAAGGATAAAGGTGAGTTGGGGTGCTGCATAAAACCAGAGATTGAAATGAGCACAGATAAAGTTCCTTAAGTCAAATATGGAATAGACAAGAGGTACTCCTTGCTCAACGAAATGGACTCAACACCGCATATTAAACGCCTAAGAATGTGCCTGACTAGTAAGTATCTTAAAACCTATGGATTGCTATGTCTCCGAAAGAGAATCAAGCATGTGTACAGGGGCATAAACGCAGCAGTGATAGGATTGGAGAGGTTCGGTGAGCAAATGAAGACCCTTTGAAGTCATATTGCATGGTACCCATTCCACGGGTCTCAACTCTCCAGGTTTAAGGTATTCTTCCTTCAGCTAAAACATGCATGTGGAACCCAAGTATGATCAACCATGTGAACGGGAGACGTGTTCAAATATGTCTCAGTTTTCCTCCCCTGGTACTCGGGTGCAACATTCCAGACGCTTTACTAACACTCTCCCCACTTGGAGAGTCAGCGCCTTTAACCTCCTGTTCGGCCCAGTTTGCAATTTCTGCGGAAGATGAACAGGAATAGCGAGAACCAATGAGAGACTAGCTGGAGGTGTCTGGACGGGCAAATTTAACTCTCATTTCCCACCAGGAAGAGGAAATAACCAAAGGCTCAGCGTGCCGTACCGGAACCAGATTAGGGCCTGAAGCCATCCTGCGGTGTTGCGGCCAGGTCACAAGAAAGCAAGTTGAAGAAAGGAGCTCAGGGGCACTGTAATTCTCAAACCTGCAGAGTTATAAATAACAGCTATCATCCAAAAATAGACTGAAGTAAGGCTGCCAAGAGGACTTGAAAGCGGGGCAGAATTGCAGGAAATCGATTTCAGGAGGTAGACTGGAATTGCATTGAAAGCATAGGAAAAGAGGCAGAACGTCCACAATGATGCACTTGGACAAAAAGGGCGTATGCGTTTTTTCCTGAATATATTCAGGAAAAAACGCATACGCCCTTTTTGGCCAACCAAGCAAGCTTGCAAAGGAAATCTGCACTACAATGAAGTCTCACTTCCCCCCGGTCAAAAGGGCCATCTGAAAACAGTGTAAAATCCAGAAAGGCAGGACAGGCCATGGAGAACTGGGAGCCTTGTTATGCTGATGGGCGGGATGTAAATTGCCAACAACCACTCGGGAGAAGTGTATGGTGTTTCCTGAAACATCTAAAAAACAAAGCAACAGAACCTAGGGCACTTCCACTTATGGTCCTATAGCTTAGGGAAATTAAAATCAAAAAGACACAGCCACCCCAAAGTTTGGAACGGCTCTGTTTACAAGAACCTCGTTTACAGTACAAGTTCAACATCGCAGAAAGTGAAAAATGGATAAAGAAGTTGTGGTATTCACTTACAAAGCAATATCACTCAGCAATGAAATCTATGTCATCAGGCCCTTAGCAGCACAATGAGTGGATTCAGGTATGATGATTCTAACTGAAATAAGTCACACAGAAAAAGAAACATCATAAGATATCAGTAATACACGGAATGTAAACTTGGCTACACAGGAACTGAATTACAGAACAGAACAGGGTCTCAAATTTAGAAAACCAACTTATGCTTGCTTAAGGGTAAAGGTGAGTTGGGGTGCTGCATAAACCAGAGATTGAAATGAGCACAGATAAAGTTCCTTAAGTCAAATATGGAATAGACAAGAGCTACTCCTTGCTCAACGAAATGGACTCAACACCGCATATTAAACGCCTAAGAATGTACCTGACTAGTAAGTATCTTAAAACCTATGGATTGCTATGTCTCCGAAAGAGAATCAAGCATGTGTACAGGGGCATAAATGCAGCAGTGATAGGATTGGAGAGGTTCGGTGAGCAAATGAAGACCCTTTGAAGTCATATTGCATGGTACCCATTCCACGGGTCTCCACTCTCCAGGTTTAAGGTATTCTTCCTTCAGCTAAAACATGCATGTGGAACCCAAGTATGATCAACCATGTGAACGGGAGACGTGTTCAAATATTTCTCAGTTTTCCTCCCCTGGTACTCGGGTGCAACATTCCAGACGCTTTACTAACACTCGCCCCACTTGGAGAGTCAGCGCCTTTAACCTCCTGTTTGGCCCAGTTTGCAATTTCTGCGGAAGATGAACAGGAATAGCGAGAACCAATGAGAGACTAGCTGGAGGTGTCTGGACGGGCAAATTTAACTCTCATTTCCCACCAGGAAGAGGAAATAACCAAAGGCTCAGCGTGCCGTGCCGGAACCAGATTAGGGCCTGAAGCCATCCTGCGGTGTTGCGGCCAGGTCACAAGAAAGCGAGTTGAAGAAAGGAGCTCAGGGGCACTGTAATTCACAAACCTGCAGAGTTATAAATGACAGCTATCATCCAAAAATAGACTGAAGTAAGGCTGCCAAGAGGACTTGAAAGCGGGGCAGAATTGCAGGAAACCGATTTCAGGAGGTAGACTGGAATTGCATTGAAAGCATAGGAAAAGAGGCAGAACGTCCACAATGATGCACTTGGCCAAAAAGGGCGTATGCGTTTTTTCCTGAAATATTCTGGAAAAAACGCATACGCCCTTTTTGGCCAACCAAGCAAGCTTGCAAAGGAAATCTGCACTACAATGAAGTCTCACTTCCCACCGGTCAAAAGGGCCATCTGAATAAAGTGTAAAATCCAGAAAGGCAGGACAGGCCATGGAGAACTGGGAGCCTTGTTATGCTGATGGGCGGGATGTAAATTGCCAACAACCACTCGGGAGAAGTGTATGGTGTTTCCTGAAACATCTAAAAAACAAAGCAACAGAACCTAGGGCACTTCCACTTATGGTCCTATAGCTTAGGGAAATTAAAATCAAAAAGACACAGCCACCCCAAAGTTTGGAACGGCTCTGTTTACAAGAACCTCGTTTACAGTACAAGTTCAACATCGCAGAAAGTGAAAAATGGATAAAGAAGTTGTGGTATTTACTTACAAAGCAATATCACTCAGCAATGAAATCTGTGTCATCAGGCCCTTAGCAGCACAATGAGTGGATTCAGGTATGATGATTCTAACTGAAATAAGTCACACAGAAAAAGAAACATCATAAGATATCAGTAATACACGGAATGTAAACTTGGTTACACAGGAACTGAATTACAGAACAGAACAGGGTCTCAAATTTAGAAAACCAACTTATTCTTGCTTAAGGGTAAAGGTGAGTTAGGGTGCAGCATAAAACCAGAGACTGAAATGAGCACAGATAAAGTTCCTTAAGCCAAATATGGAATAGACAAGAGCTACTCCTTGCTCAACGAAATGGACTCAACACCGCATATTAAACGCCTAAGAATGTACCTGACTAGTAAGTATCGTAAAACCTATGGATTGCTATGTCTCCAAAAGAGAATCAAGCATGTGTACAGGGGCATAAACGCAGCAGTGATAGGATTGGAGAGGTTCGGTGAGCAAATGAAGACCCTTTGAAGTCATATTGCATGGTACCCATTCCACGGGTCTCAACTCTCCAGGTTTAAGGTATTCTTCCTTCAGCTAAAACATGCATGTGGAACCCAAGTATGATCAACCATGTGAACGGGAGACGTGTTCAAATATGTCTCAGTTTTCCTCCCCTGGTACTCGGGTGCAACATTCCAGACGCTTTACTAACACTCTCCTCACTTGGAGAGTCAGCGCCTTTAACCTCCTGTTTGGCCCAGTTTGCAATTTCTGCGGAAGATGAACAGGAATAAAAAACGCATACGCCCTTTTTGGCCAACAAAGCAAGCTTGCAAAGGAAATCTGCACTACAATGAAGTCTCACTTCCCCCCGGTCAAAAGGGCCATCTGAAAAAAGTGTAAAATCCAGAAAGGCAGGACAGGCCATGGAGAACTGGGAGCCTTGTTATGCTGATGGGCGGGATGTAAATTGCCAACAGACACTTGAGAGAAGTGTATGGTGTTTCCTGAAACATCTAAAAAACAAAGCAACAGAACCTAGGGCACTTCCACTTATGGTCCTATAGCTTAGGGAAATTAAAATCAAAAAGACACAGCCACCCCAAAGTTTGGAACGGCTCTGTTTACAAGAACCTCGTTTACAGTACAAGTTCAACATCGCAGAAAGTGAAAAATGGATAAAGAAGTTGTGGTATTCACTTACAAAGCAATATCACTCAGCAATGAAATCTATGTCATCAGGCCCTTAGAAGCACAATGAGTGGATTCAGGTATGATGATTCTAACTGAAATAAGTCACACAGAAAAGGAAACATCATAAGATATCAGTAATACACGGAATGGAAACTTGGCTACACAGGAACTGAATTACAGAACAGAACAGGGTCTCAAATTTAGAAAACCAACTTATGCTTGCTTAAGGGGAAAGGTGAGTTGGGGTGCTGCATAAAACCAGAGATTGAAATGAGCACAGATAAAGTTCCTTAAGCCAAATATGGAATAGACAAGAGCTACTCCTTGCTCAACGAAATGGACTCAACACCGCATATTAAACGCCTAAGAATGTACCTGACTTGTAAGTATCTTAAAACCTATGGATTGCTATGTCTCCGAAAGAGAATCAAGCATGTGTACAGGGGCATAAACGCAGCAGTGATAGGATTGGAGAGGTTCGGTGAGCAAATGAAGACCCTTTGAAGTCATATTGCATGGTACCCATTCCACGGGTTTCAACTACCCAGGTTTAAGGTATTCTTCCTTCAGCTAAAACATGCATGTGGAACCTAGAGTATGATCAACCATGTGATCGGGAGACGTGTTCAAATATGTCTCAGTTTTCCTCCCCTGGTACTCGGGTGCAACATTCCAGACGCTTTACTAACACTCTCCCCACTTGGAGAGTCAGTCCCTTTAACCTCCTGTTTGGCCCACTTTGCAATTTCTGCGGAAGATGAACAGGAATAGTGAGAACCAATGAGAGGCTAGCTGGAGGTGTCTGGACGGGCAAATTTAACTCTCATTTCCCACCAGGAAGAGGAATTAACCAAAGGCTCAGCATGCCGGGCCGGAACCAGATTAGGGCCTTAAGCCATCCTGCGGTGTTGCGGCCAGGTCACAAGAAAGCGAGTTGAAGAAAGGAGCTCAGGGGCACTGTAATTCACAAACCTGCAGAGTTATAAATGACAGCTATCGTCCAAAAATAGACTGAAGTAAGGCTGCCAAGAGGACTTGAAATCGGGGCAGAATTGCAGGAAACCGATTTCAGGAGGTAGACTGGAATTGCATTGAAAGCATAGGAAAAGAGGCAGAACGTCCACAATGATGCACTTGGCCAAAAAGGGCGTATGCGTTTTTTCCTGAATATATTCAGGAAAACACGCATACGCCCTTTTTGGCCAACCAAGCAAGCTTGCAAAGGAAATCTGCACTACAATGAAGTCTCACTTCCCCCCGGTCAAAAGGGCCATCTGAAAAAAGTGTAAAATCCAGAAAAGCAGGACAGGCCATGGAGAACAGGGAGCCTTGTTATGCTGATGGGCGGGATGTAAATTGCCAACAACCACTCAGGAGAAGTGTATGGTGTTTCCTGAAACATCTAAAAAACAAAGCAACAGAACCTAGGGCAATTCCACTTATGGTCCTATAGCTTAGGGAAATTAAAATCAAAAAGACACAGCCACCCCAAAGTTTGGAACGGCTCTGTTTACAAGAACCTCGTTTACAGTACAAGTTCAACATCGCAGAAAGTGAAAAATGGATAAAGAAGTTGTGGTATTTACTTACAAAGCAATATCACTCAGCAATGAAATCTGTGTCATCAGGCCCTTAGCAGCACTATGAGTGGATTCAGGTATGATGATTCTAACTGAAATAAGTCACACAGAAAAAGAAACATCATAAGATATCAGTAATACACGGAATGTAAACTTGGCTACACAGGAACTGAATTACAGAACAGAACAGTGTCTCAAATAAAGAAAACCAACTTATGCTTGCCTAAGGGTAAAGGTGAGTTGGGGTGCTGCATAAAACCAGAGATTGAAATGAGCACAGATAAAGTTCCTTAAGTCAAATATGGAATAGACAAGAGCTACTCCTTGCTCAACGAAATGGACTCAACACCGCATATTAAACGCCTAAGAACGTACCTGACTAGTAAGTATCTTAAAACCTATGGATTGCTATGTCTCCGAAAGAGAATCAAGCATGTGTACAGGGGCATAAACGCAGCAGTGATAGGATTGGAGAGGTTCGGTGAGCAAATGAAGACCCTTTGAAGTCATATTGCATGGTACCCATTCCACGGGTCTTAACTCTCCAGGTTTAAGGTATTCTTCCTTCAGCTAAAACATGCATGTGGAACCCAAGTATGATCAACCATGTGAACGGGAGACGTGTTCAAATATGTCTCAGTTTTCCTCCCCTGGTACTCGGATGCAACATTCCAGACGCTTTACTAACACTCTCCCCACTTGGAGAGTCAGCGCCTTTAACCTCCTGTTTGGCCCACTTTGCAATTTCTGCGGAAGATGAACAGGAATAGCGAGAACCAATGAGAGACTAGCTGGAGATGTCTGGACGGGCAAATTTAACTCTCATTTCCCACCAGGAAGAGGAAATAACCGAAGGCTCAGCGTGCCGTGCCGGAACCAGATTAGGGCCTGAAGCCATCCTGCGGTGTTGCGGCCAGGTCACAAGAAAGCGAGTTGAAGAAAGGAGCTCAGGAACACTGTAATTCTCAAACCTGCAGAGTTATAAATGACAGCTATCGTCCAAAAATAGACTGAAGTAAGGCTGCCAAGAGGACTTGAAAGCGGGGCAGAATTGCAGGAAACCGATTTCAGGAGGTAGACTGGAATTGCATTGAAAGCATAGGAAAAGAGGCAGAACGTCCACAATGATGCACTTGGCCAAAAAGGGCGTATGCGTTTTTTCCTGAATATATTCAGGAAAAAACGCATACGCCCTTTTTGGCCAACCAAGCAAGCTTGCAAAGGAAATCTGCACTACAATGAAGTCTCACATCCCCCCGGTCAAAAGGGCCATCTGAAAACAGTGTAAAATCCAGAAAGGCAGGACAGGCCATGGAGAACTGGGAGCCTTGTTATGCTGATGGGTGGGATGTAAATTGCCAACAACCACTCGGGAGAAGTGTATGGTGTTTCCTGAAACATCTAAAAAACAAAGCAACAGAACCTAGGGCACTTCCACTTATGGTCCTATAGCTTAGGGAAATTAAAATCAAAAAGACACAGCCACCCCAAAGTTTGGAACGGCTCTGTTTACAAGAACCTCGTTTACAGTACAAGTTCAACATCGCAGAAAGTGAAAAATGGATAAAGAAGTTGTGGTATTTACTTACAAAGCAATATCACTCAGCAATGAAATCTATGTCATCAGGCCCTTAGCATCACAATGAGTGGATTCAGGTATGATGATTCTAACTGAAATAAGTCACACAGAAAAAGAAACATCATAAGATATCAGTAATACACGGAATGTAAACTTGGCTACACAGGAACTGAATTACAGAACAGAACAGGGTCTCAAATTTAGAATACCAACTTATGCTTGCTTAAGGGTAAAGGTGAGTTGGGGTGCTGCATAAAACCAGAGATTGCAATGAGCACAGATAAAGTTCCTTAAGTCAAATATGGAATAGACAAGAGCTACTCCTTGCTCAACGAAATGGACTCAACACCGCATATTAAACGCCTAAGAATGTACCTGACTAGTAAGTATCGTAAAACCTATGGATTGCTATGTCTCCAAAAGAGAATCAAGCATGTGTACAGGGGCATAAACGCAGCAGTGATAGGATTGGAGAGGTTCGGTGAGCAAATGAAGACCCTTTGAAGTCATATTGCATGGTACCCATTCCACGGGTCTCAACTCTCCAGGTTTAAGGTATTTTTCCTTCAGCTAAAACATGCATGTGGAACCCAAGCATGATCAACCATGTGAACGGGAGACGTGTTCAAATATGTCTCAGTTTTCCTCCCCTGGTACTCGGGTGCAACATTCCAGACGCTTTACTAACACTCTCCCCACTTGGAGAGTCAGCGCCTTTAACCTCCTGTTTGGCCCACTTTGCAATTTCTGCGGAAGATGAACAGGAATAGCGAGAACCAATGAGAGGCTAGCTGGAGGTGTCTGGACGGGCAAATTTAACTCTCATTTCCCACCAGGAAGAGGAAATAACCAAAGGCTCAGCGTGCCGTACCGGAACCAGATTAGGGCCTGAAGCCATCCTGCGGTGTTGCGGCCAGCTCAAAAGAAAGCGAGTTGAAGAAAGGAGCTCAGGGGCACTGTAATTCACAAACCTGCAGAGTTATAAATGACAGCTATCGTCCAAAAATAGACTGAAGTAAGGCTGCCAAGAGGACTTGAAAGCGGGGCAGAATTGCAGGAAACCGATTTCAGGAGGTAGACTGGAATTGCATTGAAAGCATAGGAAAAGAGGCAGAACGTCCACAATGATGCACTTGGCCAAAAAGGGCGTATGCGTTTTTTCCTGAATATATTCAGGAAAAAACGCATACGCACTTTTTGGCCAACCAAGCAAGCTTGCAAAGGAAATCTGCACTACAATGAAGTCTCACTTCCCCCCGGTCAAAAGGGCCATCTGAAAAAAGTGTAAAATACAGAAAGGCAGGACAGGCCATGGAGAACTGGGAGCCTTGTTATGCTGATGGGCGGGATGTAAATTGCCAACAACCACTCGGGAGAAGTGTATGGTGTTTCCTGAAACATCTAAAAAACAAAGCAACAGAGCCTAGGGCACTTCCACTTATGGTCCTATAGCTTAGGGAAATTAAAATCAAAAAGACACAGCCACCCCAAAGTTTGGGACGCCTCTGTTTACAAGAACCTCGTTTACAGTACAAGTTCAACATCGCAGAAAGTGAAAAATGGATAAAGAAGTTGTGGTATTCACTTACAAAGCAATATCACTCAGCAATGAAATCTATGTCATCAGGCCCTTAGCAGCACAATGAGTGGATTCAGGTATGATGATTCTAACTGAAATAAGTCACACAGAAAAAGAAACATCATAAGATATCAGTAATACACGGAATGGAAACTTGGCTACACAGGAACAGAATTACAGAACAGAACAGGGTCTCAAATTTAGAAAAACAACTTATGCTTGCTTAAGGGTAAAGGTGAGTTGGGGTGCTGCATAAAACCAGAGATTGAAATGAGCACAGATAAAGTTCCTTAAGCCAAATATGGAATAGACTAGAGCTACTCCTTGCTCAACGAAATGGACTCAACACCGCATATTAAACGCCTAAGAATGTACCTGACTTGTAAGTATCTTAAAACCTATGGATAGCTATGTCTCCAAAAGAGAATCAAGCATGTGTACAGGGGCATAAACGCAGCAGTGATAAGATTGGAGAGGTTCGGTGAGCAAATGAAGACCCTTTGAAGTCATATTGCATGGTACCCATTCCACGGGTTTCAACTACCCAGGTTTAAGGTATTCTTCCTTCAGCTAAAACATGCATGTGGAACCTAGAGTATGATCAACCATGTGATCAGGAGACGTGTTCAAATATGTCTCAGTTTTCCTCCCCTGGTACTCGGGTGCAACATTCCAGACGCTTTACTAACACTCTCCCCACTTGGAGAGTCAGTCCCTTTAACCTCCTGTTTGGCCCAGTTTGCAATTTCTGCGGAAGATGAACAGGAATAGCGAGAACCAATGAGAGGCTAGCTGGAGGTGTCTGGACGGGCAAATTTAACTCTCATTTCCCACCAGGAAGAGGAATTAACCAAAGGCTCAGCATACCGGGCCGGAACCAGATTAGGGCCTGAAGCCATCCTGCGGTGTTGCGGCCAGGTCACAAGAAAGCGAGTTGAAGAAAGGAGCTCAGGGGCACTGTAATTCACAAACCTGCAGAGTTATAAATGACAGCTATCATCCAAAAATAGACTGAAGTAAGGCTGCCAAGAGGACTTGAAAGCGGGGCAGAATTGCAGGAAACCGATTTCAGGAGGTAGACTGGAATTGCATTGAAAGCATAGGAAAAGAGGCAGAACGTCCACAATGATACTCTTGGCCAAAAAGGGTGTATGCGTTTTTTCCTGAATATATTCAGGAAAAAACGCATACGCCCTTTTTGGCCAACCAAGCAAGCTTGCAAAGGAAATCTGCACTACAATGAAGTCTCACTTCCCCCCGGTCAAAAGGGCCATCTGAAAACAGTGTAAAATCCAGAAAGGCAGGACAGGCCATGGAGAACTGGGAGCCTTGTTATGCTGATGGGTGGGATGTAAATTGCCAACAACCACTCGGGAGAAGTGTATGGTGTTTCCTGAAACATCTAAAAAACAAAGCAACAGAACCTAGGGCACTTCCACTTATGGTCCTATAGCTTAGGGAAATTAAAATCAAAAAGACACAGCCACCCCAAAGTTTGGAACGGCTCTGTTTACAAGAACCTCGTTTACAGTACAAGTTCAACATCGCAGAAAGTGAAAAATGGATA